>NC_135795.1:18746858-18771858 GCF_051106095.1 Pogona vitticeps
AATTTATTTGCAAATAAAGGCCCGATGACCAGGAGGGATCAGAGATATTTAACGAGGCTGTAAACATAATTCCACTGCGCACAGACTCGCCAGAATTAATGGTTTTAATAATTGGGAAGACCATTTCTGGGGAATTGGAAGGAGTTTAAGCGCCCTGCAAATTTCAGGGGACTCTGCTGGGTGGCAGGGGGGGGCGATGGAGGTGGAGGGGGAGCCGAGAAGGACCCAGAGATAGATCGGTATAGATTTTGGGTGGGTGGGTGTAAAGCTGGCTGGATTTCTTCCCCATCCAGCCAAGTTTGCTAATATATCTTTGGTGCAGCTGTCTACTCACCCTCAAAGGTTCCCTAAGGACCCCCTACCCTATTAGAACAAATGCGTTCGCCTTTTGTATAAAAAAAAATGAAAGAAAGAGAGGGTGGAGGGAGCGAAAAAAGAAGGGCGCGTTTGCCGCGGCTGTCCTATTACGGGCGACACATGATCAATAGGCTGATAACGCTGCAACATCAATATAAGCGACAGAACAATGAGAGATATCATTGAACATCTATCTTAATATAGCCAGCTACAAGAGGGCTGACAAAGCGGGGGGGGGGAGAGAGAAAGAGAGAGAGAGAGAGAGAGAGAGGGATGTAAGGAAGGAGGGGGCGCCTGGTGATAGGAAGGGGGGGTGGAGAATCTCATGAAAATTCCGCCCCACGTATTTCCATCTCCGATCCAATATGCGCGCACACTCCCCCAGCTGCTAAGGCTATTATTTTCCCATTTCAATTTGACACCCCAGCCTTTCATGCTAATTCTATTATTGTAGGAAGTTTATGTGATTTCATATCACTAGAAATCGGTAATGTATAATAACCCTTTGGGCAAGGAAACCGAATCCCCGCTGCAGCCACCGGGAAAATAATTACTTTCATATCAAAACGCACCAGGAGCCGGCCAGCTCCTTATAGCCTGAAGCTGCTAACCTCATATGGGGGGGGGGGATGAGAGGAGGGTGAGGGGGGAACGATGGGGAACAAGGCAAAAAAAAAAAGGGGGGGAGGCTATTAAATGAATACATTTGTTAAGCAATAAACACACATAGAAACCCTAAAGATAGAGGAAAGGAGGAGAGGAGGGAGTTTTGGGGGGGTGGTTTTCTCTTTTTAAAAATGTAAACAATAAAGTCAGCCTCTTTTAAACTACTTCCAGAGAGAAAAAGGTCATCAGGGAGGTATTGCTTAATAATTAAGTTATTATTCCAAGCCTTCTTTTTCTTTTACGAAAAAGAAAACATTTTTTTAAAAAAATAAACGTGCAAAACAGGTTGATTTTTTTTAAAGAGGTTTTTATTTATAAAAAATGTTTTTACATATATAAATATCTTTAAACATTTTTGCATTTTACAAGGTTTGAGGAGTCGCTGTTGTTTCTTTTGTTGTGTTTACAGTTTTATATTCACACCCAGTTACAGCTTCGGCTAAGGCCCGCCGCCTCTTTACCCCCAATCTTTTTTTTTTCCCAAGGAAAAAAAATATTATAATTAGTCTTATCATTAATGGGACACCTGATTTTTTTTTAATGCTGGGACTCAGTTATAGACCAGGAGCGAGGAGGGGGTAGAGAAGGAGGTGAGAAGGAAAAAGCAGTGGGACGTGTTTTGTTTTGTGTGTTTTTTTCCCCCCAAAAATATATACCTAATAAAGGGGAAAGTGGGATCTCCGGCTTGAGACAACTTTGGGAATGTCATATGTTTCGGCTGATGTGGCTTCCTGGGCTTTCTCTTCCCCCCCCCCCGCCCTGCAAGGAATCTAGTCCATAATTATGACTTGGGGGGTCCCCCCTCCCCGGTTCTCTCTCTCTCTCCCCCCTCCACCCCGCCCACCCCCTAAACTCCCCTCGGTTGCGTGGTTAGTCCATGTCTACTTCCTCACAGTCTAAATGGCTGGTCTCTGCAGGACACTTGGGCTCCGTGGGGCAATCCGGAGTGTCTCTGGAAGAAGCAAAGGATGCCGCCGAGGACTTTGGTTGCGCCACCAGCGCGTCGTGGCTGCTGCTGCTGCTGCTGTTGCTTTCCCCCTGGGAAGGCGAGGTGCCGGAGGAGGCGGGCGAGGCCGAGGCCGAGGGGCAGGCTGCCGGAGGCGGCGGGGAAGGCAGCGCCTTGGGAGCGCCGGGCGCGGAGATGGCGGCGGTGCTGCTGCTTTTGGGAGGCGCCGGGTCCGGGCTGGGGTTGGCAGCGGGCAAGGGGGAGCCCCGCGGCGGCGGCTCCGGGCCCGGGTGGCCGCTGCTGCGCAGGGCGGCCTGGGGCACGATGAAGCCCAGCGGCTGGGTGATGGGGTAGAGCAGAAAGTGGCCCTTGCCCAGCAGCGTGCGCGCCGTCGGGGCGCAGGGCGCCAAGGCCGGCGGGAACTCCAGGGCCGCTTTCCGCCGCGGCGGCGAGTCCGACAAGAGGCTCTCCACGCTGAACGGGTTGAGCTTGGGCGAACCGTGGTGAGCCCCGCCGGCCCCCGCCGGCCCGGCCCCCGCCGCCGAGGGGGGACGAGGCCCCAGGCCGCCGCCGCCTTCGGAGCCCGAGGGCGCCGCCGCCAGCCCGGCCGTCGGGTCCTTTCCCTGCGCGCACCGGGCCGTGCAGGCGCCGCCGCGCCCGGGATAGAAGGCCGAAGGCGGGGGATCACAGCTGCCGGGCAGAGGAGGGTTGAGGTGCGGGCCGCCGGCCCCGGGAGGGGCCTTGGAGCTGCAGCCGCCGCCGCCGCCCCCGTCGGGGGGATCCGGGGAGAGGCCTCCGGTGCCCCCATCGCTGTCGGAGCTCTGCGTGCTGCTGTTGACCGAGAGGCCGCTGGGCGAGTGGAGGTTGCGGTTCTGGCTCTTGAGCAGCTTCTTCTCGTGCTTGCGCTTCTTCTTCTCCATCTTCTCCAGCTCCTTGCGCGCGATCTCCTCGGGGTCCATGGGCTCGCCGCTGCACGTCGTCGGGTGCGAGTTGTGGGCCGGCCGGCCGGGCCCTTTCTTGGTGTTTTCCTTCTTCCTCCATTTGGCCCGTCGGTTTTGGAACCAGACCTACAGTCCGAACAAGGGGAGAAGCGGTTAACAGGCGCCGGCCTCCCCCGGGTGCACCCCGCAGGGCATGTGGGGCTTGGGGTGGGGTGGGTCGGTGGAGGGGGGGCGGGTGTCAGGGTAGAGCAAGCGGGGGACGGGGGGAAAGGTCTGCCACCGGCCCCCTCCCGTCCTTCGGCCGCTAGCCTGTGCGCTTCTGCCCGATTTCCTCCGGGTGTAAGAGAAGGCCGGGAAGCAAGCCTGCCCGAACCATTCATTCCAGGGTGTCTGGCGCTTGGCTTTGCCTTCAGCATCGCGAGAACAAAGCTGTGGGGAAAGAAGCGACCCCCTGAGCAGAGGGAGAATTAGGAAACCCATCGTCCTGAGAGAAGCCAAGCCATCCCATCTGGGCGGGCGGGCGGGCGGGGAAGGGAGCGATCTGGAAATTCAAAGCCCCGCGCCCAAAAAGAAAAGATAAATAGGGTCTCAGAATGTCGGGTTTAGATGCGGGCAGATACATTCCCTACTGATATCTCTTATTACAGACGTTCTGGCTCCCCTCCCTACCACCACCACCACCCCAGCCTCTCTATACGGGTGAAAATGTCGTATCTCCTAGCTGAATTTTTGCCTCCCCACCCCCCGGAAGTTTGGTGGTTCCTCTCCCCCACTTTCAGACCACGTTCAAATGATATTTATCCACCCTCCACGTTTGGGGAGACGTTTATTTGGGGAGAAGGGTGTCACTGCTCCAAGAGAGGGGGGTGATTATGTATCCTAACTCAAAATTATCCACATGATCAGAGGCCTTTTTTAAAAAAAAAAAATGTGTTTTTCCTTTTAAAAAAGAGGGGGGGAGAGAGGGGGGAGAGGGAAACGCACACTTGAGAACTTTGTACCCCTCTGTACCAAGAAAGAGAAGGAATCTAGTCACCGCGCGCACGTGTCCCCCCATTCTCCTCTTCCCCCCCCCAATTAAGCACACACAACAGTCACAAAAGGGTTTCCCCTGTCCCTTTTGAAGGTGAGCTGCGCGGACGCTTAACCCACTCCGGTTTCATCTCAGAAAGAAAAGGAAACAATATTTAAACTCCGCTACACGTGTTGGCCCAACACATCCAAACGCGCGCGCAAAACCATCCGTGCAGATTCTTCGAGAGCGGAGGGAGAAAGGCTGCATAGGGGCACCTGCGTGTGTGTGTCTGTGCATACTTTTAAAAAATAATAATAATAAATAAAATTAGGGGAGAGAAAGGGGGGGGCTTGTTTCCGATCGGAGGCGCGCACGCACACACGCACGCCAGTCCCAGTTGTCCCACTCTGTCTAAAGACCCTGAATAGTGGAAGGGGGGGGGGCGGTTTCAGATGATAGCGGTGGGGATAAAGCTTAAATTAAAAACCAGAGGTCCTAACCTCAAGATGAGGAAAGTGACTGAGCGAACCGGCTCTATGGAAAATCAGAAGTCAATCCGGGCCAGGATGCAATTCCCGCCGTGTCACACCTGCACACTTTCCGCGTCTTTCCTTTCTTTTTTTTAAAAAAGACACACATCCACCTTCTTTTCCTGAGGCGCCCTCTCCCCCTTCTCCCCCCCGTTTAAACAGCCCGAAAAAGCCGGGAGAGGTGGGGCCGGTGGGTGCCTTGAACTCTCCGATTCTTGGCCAAAGCAACTATTTCAGCCGCCAAGAAACCTTCAAGAAAGAAGCAAAACACCAGGGAAACAAAAGACAGGGGCAGAGGCAGAGCTCCACGCCGGCCGCCAAATTAATCTGTCCACCAAATCAGCCTCCTGGAGTCGGATTCCAGGACAAAAATAACGATTGCGCCATTGTGGTGACGCTGGAAATCTGGGAAGATCTGAAAACGGTGGTGGTGAGCCTTTAACGCCTGCCCCCTTTGGTCCTTCTCTCCTTTCTCCCCCCCCTCGCTAAGCCCCCGCTATGTGATTGCAAAGAGACCAACATCAGACCCACGTTTTTGTGGCTGTGGGAGTTTTTCCGAAGGTAAAAACTGCCCTTAGCCCCTGCCAGAGTTGTTTTTAGAAAGGCAGACAGAGGGCACGCAGCGATAGGTGGTTGCATCAGACGTTATAGAACTTACTTAGGATACATATATACAAATACATATATTATAAACTAGGATTTAATGAAACTACACACACACACATTTGTAGTTGCATTAAATATTATAAACTAGGACATGTAGACTCACACACGTGTATGAGCATGTAGGTATCTCCGCTTTATAATATTAGGTGCTACAAATACATATACTGTATGTGTGTGTGCATATATATATTTATATATTGTGTGTGTACACACACATACACACTGATGTATGTTCAGGTCCCCTGGCTTGGCTTCGCTGCTGCGTGTGTTACAATTCTGTGCCTCCCTTTGCGAACGTGCGCTCTGCCAACCCTTGTCACCGAGAATTACTCATTATCGTATTAGAGAGAAGTCCGGGGTCTTGACTTCATTCAACAACCTCAGAACAAATTGGATAAAAGGATTTGGAAACAGAAGAGGTCATGAGGAAGGGAAGGAATGACGGGAGAAGGAGCGGAGCAGCGTATTGTAAATATACCATTTTAGACAATGCTGGTATGGGATGAGGGGGCAGATCAAGAGGCACTCGAGGAAAGAATGGACTCCGGGAGAATCAGGAAACGCCGAGAAAACGCATAAAGCACCGAAACACGGAAGGCTTCGACCACATTAAGAAGATAGGACGCGCTGAGAATGTTACAGCTGATCATTCAGGGTGAAATAAACGGAAGGGAGAAAATGCAAGGAAGAGGCTGGTCTAGCATTGTTATTTCAAACGGCTTCATCCAAAGTGACATGGGGATCTCCAACACACACACACACACAATTGGAGAAGAACAGCAACAAGGACAAAAAAAACCCAAACATACATATATGGAATATGAAGATCCAGTAACATAACGGGCCTCCATCGTTTTGCGAGAATCAATGCCATAAAAATATATATTGGGATAGTTTTCTGAAAATGACGAAGGTTGCTTTGATCAGATCCCCTCTTTGGAGTTTATTTCAAAAAATAGACCCATTATTTATATTTATATATATTTGGGGTCTATTTTCTGAAATAAACTTCAAAGAGGGGTTTAATATAGAGGTCCATTAATATATATATTAATGGTGCTAGTAGGTTTTCTTTTAAAAAGGATCAAGGGTAGTTCAGACTACTATTCTTACACTAGAATAGATAAAGTTTGTTAAGGTTTTCCGCTATCCTCACCAATGTTCCGGGAAGGAAAACTCGATTAGCACTTGGTGATTAATAATTACCATACAGGCAATTAATTTGAAATTATTTTGGAAGACTAGACTCCCTTGAAGGAGGGAGAGGGGAAATCATCTGCTTCCTCACTCCCCACCCCACTAAAACAGACTGGAGGAAAACATGGTGCAATCCATATCCTATTGAACTCAATGGCAGAGTTGGTAGTGATCAAAAGGAAAGCACCGTGTAATTAGGTGTGTTTGTGAGTCTGTGTGTAATACTATTATAGGCATTTCTACATACACATACATTTTTCCAACCACTCAGAAGCTCAGTTTTCACCGTTAAAATCTCATATATCCAAGGAACTAACCAGTGGTTCTGAATCTGGGAAATTTATACCTAGGAAATATCCAAGTTTAATGTAAACCGAGTTTTAAGCACGCTCTGTGTTTCGAATACATCCTCCAGGGCCTACTTCTTTTTAGGACTTTGGGAGGCAGAGAGAGATGACAGAAGCCAGACAACAAATAATGAACCCATCAACTAAAAATATAAAGAGGCGATAATCTCTTTTTTTTTTCTCCCTGTAGGCAGAAATTTAAGGAAAAGGGGACTTATCAAGATTAAAACCATAAAAGGACCAATGTTCCTTCCGGCTGAGGGGGAAAGGAGTGGGAGGGGGGGAAATGGTATGAGGGCAGATTAATGTTTTCCTAGAGCATTTCTAAAATCTCAAATATTCTGGCCCTATCCAGACCTCCACAAGGGACACATAATTGTAGACACGAGAAACCTACACGAGTCTAACTTCTCTTGGACCAGACTTCTGGGGAATCACCAAAACCTGAGGAGTTGGGGGAAAAGAAGAAAGAAAAAGGGGTTTCCCTTTTGTTACGGATCTCGTCGTTTTTCTCTCTCTCTTTTTTTTACCTGTACTCTAGATTCCACCAAGTCCAGCCTTAACGCCAACGCCTCCCTCATAAACACGTCAGGATAGTGACTTTCGTTGAAAGCTTTCTCTAACTCTTCCAGCTGCCAGCCGGTAAAATTCGTGCGCGTCCGCCGTCTTTTACAACCAGGGCTTTCTTTATCCGGGTCCACCGAGTCTGGAAGAAGCAGAGAAGCAATCAAAAGAAGGGACGCCAAAACCCAAATCAGAATCCAAAGGTCCAGTTTATACCCCGCTGGAAAGAGAATCGCCAGAGGCATCGCCTTCCGCCTAATAAACAATGGGACAAGTGCACTCCTAATAACGCCACAACGGTGGGGTTACTGTGGATTTTTTCCCCTTCTTCACTGGGTTTGGTCTCCCAGAGTCCTGGAGTGTAAACCTTTCCTTTTCCCCCATCAGCTCTTTCAGAAATGTCCTGCCTTGAAATCAAACCTCATTGATTTGGAGAGAACTGCTTCCCCCCCCCCTAAATCCGTGCCATTTAGGGTGAGCATAAGTTGCTTCTAACCCCTAAATAACTGAAAGATAACGTTTAAGATCTTTGAAGACCTAAATCCCATTTTAAAATACTGGGACAAGAGAGAGAATAACTCTCTTAGACTTATTCTTGAAGAAAACTGCACAGCACATGAGACAATATTAGATGTCATGGATCAGTCTCCACCTGCTGTACTAATTACCATTTTTTTCCAAGGGGGGTTCTTCCCTGAGAGCCGTTATTATTAACCAAGGTTCAAGGGGCAAGATCTAAAGTTGTGAAACACAGGACATGTTTTGGATCAACAAAGGCCTTCAAATTAAATGCTACGGAAATACTGCAGGTTTGGAATAAAAATGGATGATCTTTTACACACTGTTAGAACATATGGAGAAGAGAAAGCCATCAGAAAACTTTCCTTTCCAGGGAGGGATGGCCTGGGGATGTTTCTGATGACCTGGTTTTTCCAAGCTGCCCCCAAACAGATATACACACATTACCTTTTATGTCCTGTCTATCTTTCCCTCTAGTCTTTTGTTACCTTTGGGCCAGTGAGACCCCCCCCCCAAAGGACTCCCCCAACCTCCCAAATCTCGAGGAGGTTGGAATTGCCCAGGAATAATTTTATCTCTGAATGCACAGATAAGAGTTTTTAATTGCCTGGGTTGATCACCATCGTCAAATGTGTAGACAAAGTCCTTCTATATACACAATCAGCAGCAATAATAATAATAATAATAATAATAATAATAATAATAATAATAATAATAATAATAATAATAATAATAATAATAATAATAATAATAATAATAATAATAATAATAATAATAATAATAATAATAATAATAATAAATGCTATGTATCCAGTCCGCATAACATTTAGTTTCCAGCTGCAGAGAATATAATTTCTGAGAAAAAGAAAAGATGAATATTTGTCTTGGAAGGAAACATAGGGTGCAGCCGAGGTGGGAAGCAGGTTTTGCCCCCCCCCACCTTGCTGAAATTAAAAACGCAAACACCCCGATTTCTCCAGGGCCTTCCTGAACCCTCCTGCCTGCTCCCAACTTTATCTTCCCCTTTTCTTTCTTCTTTTAAACAGAAATCTAAGCCTGGCTTTTGGGGGGCATTTTAATGGTCCTATAAAAGTATTTCCGAACCTTGTTATCTATATATATAAATATGGATTTTGTACCAAGACTTGGCTGCTCTCTCTTTTTTTTTTTTTTGAAAAAGGTCTTTTTTTAGCCTGCTTTTGAAAAATATGCCTCTTTGTTTATTATCACTGTAGACAAAACTGCTCACAGAGCCAGGACGAGACAGAGAGAAACAATTAAAAAAAAAACAGAGAGAGAGAAAGAGAAATCATAGATTGTCTAAAAGCGCTGCTAAAAGCCCCCTGGAAAATTGTTGGATGGCGTCTTATGATAAAAACAGGATCCTCCCTCCGAAAGCCTGGGGTTCATCTGCATCAAAACAGACCAGGGACGTTTGATCCTGACCCGTTTTCTGCTCCTGTTAAAAGCTGGTGCGGAGAGCGGGCCGGGGGGGGGGCGCTTCCCCCCGACAGACAACCACCCGACCCCCTAGAACTGCTGCCACCCCCATACACACACACACACACCTGATCCTTTCTCGCTGCTGCTCCTTCTGGAAAAAACGTTGTGGGGGGGCGCGTCGGAGAAGGGGGGCCGATGGGGCCAGCTTTAAGGCCTGGGGGTGGGGGTGGGGGTGCGCCTTGGCGGAGGGGGCCGCGGAATCGTGAGGAGGGGGGTAGGGGGGTGGACCTTACCGGAGAGCTTGAAGGGCTGCCCGTCTCCGTTCACCCCGCACCCGGAAGGGATGAGCGGGGTCGGGTTGACGACGGAGGCGGCGCAGGAGCCGTTGAGTAATCCGTCGATGGAGAAGGGCACGGAGGCGGCCGCGGCGGCGGCGGCGGCGGCGGATTGCAGCTGGTGCCCGGCCAGCTCGTAGACGTGATGGTGCCCGATGGGGTAGGGGAAGCCCACCATGCCTCCGAACTGGGCATGGGGGTGCTCGAGGATGCGGCTGTCCATCATGGAGCCCGGGCGGCGGCGGGGGCGGCGGAAGGGGCCTCGGGCGGCGCGGCTGGGGGGGTCGGCGCCCGGCTCAGCCCCGCCGCCGCCGCCGCCGGAGGAAGAGGAGGAGGAGGAGGAAGAGCGCGCCGGCGCTGGCGCTGGCGCTGGCGGTGGTGGCCGCGTCCCCGTCCCCGTCCGCGTCCGCGTCCGCGGCGGCCTCCGCGTGGCGAGGCGGGGAGGTGCGCCGAGCGGGGCGCATGCTGGAGGGCGCCCGGGCGCTTTAACTTTATCAACATCAGGCCTCCCAATAATTAGGCGCCGGCCCGGGGAATTTGGGACCAATAAGAAACGTTAATCGGCCCTGACGTCAGAGGCGGGCCGGGGCTCGCGGGGGGGGGGTTGGGGGGTGGGGAGTGGGGGGGCCGCCGCCGCCGCCGCCGCGGACGGGGAGCCGAGCTTTTTCCATATCGATTGCTAATTATACCTGACATCCACCCTCAATAAACAATATCAAAGCTGTCACAACAAGACAAGGAGGAGGGAGGCCTGCGCCGAGAGGAGCGCGCCGGGGCGGGCGGGTTGGGGGGGGGGGAGACGACGGCAAAGGGGGGGGGGGGTCGCTTTGATAAGGACTCCAGCCCCTGGAGAAAGCGGGGAGGGGGGGATCTGGAGAGAGAGAATGAGCGCAACAGCAACAGCAGCAGCACTTCCCTAGGACATGAAGAAGGATTGGGGGCGCAGAGAGAGAGAGAGAGAAGAACTTCGAGGTTTGATTGATACCCAGTTAAATACTCCAAAGCAAGCCGAGTTACGCGATCCTCGTCACCCACCTCTTCCTCTCCCCACCCCCACCCTGCCTCCCCCTCCTCCCCTCCATCAAATCACTAATAGATTTCCCTTTAAAACATCCACGGGTGTGTTGTGGAAAGAGGCTCGCCCCCTCTCTCCATACTCTCTCTCTCTCTCTCTCTCATGCTCTGCCTCCCTCTCCCTTCTCCCCCCCCCCGACGGCGCCCCCACCCCCCCCCCTCCGCTTTCCCCGCTCGCCGGCGTCTCCGTCTACACCAGAAACGTTTCGATTCCTCTGAACCTTTAAAGTGATGTTGCTCCAATTACAGGGAGACATTGAGCGGCAAATAGACTGATCCAATAATAGGAGATTCATCATCCCCTCTTTCCAGGCCTGTCACAATGAATTTAAAACTACAAGCCTTTTCATCTCCTCTCAGGCTTCTGGAGCACAGAGAGAGAGAGAGACGGGTAAGGGGGGGGGGCGGGCGGGGTGGGGGGGGGAGGAAGCCTCGCGGTGGGCGGGTGTAGAAGCCCAGAGAGGAAGAAGAGGAGGCCAAAGATTGGGGAGGAAATTAGAGGTTCTTTAGAACACCTCTTGCGCGCCCTCCTATCGTATCCATCAAAATAATAATTAACGCCGTTCCCCCTATTGATCCCTGGAAAAGCCCGTATTAAATTATGAATGGGGCCAGAGGGTCTCTAATTAAAAAGCAGTCTATTTAGCAAAAGAAAAAAAAAGGTGGTGGGGGGGGTTGGGGAAGAAGGGAGGCCCAGCGTTGGTGGAGGATTGTTACAGATATCCCCGGGAAAGGGATCATAAGGGGAATCACGCAAGAGTGCGAGCGGATCTGCAGGGGTCTGAAGGCGCCCGGCGGAAAGCAAACCGGGACGCGAGCATCTCTTTCAGAACGACTCCGGCGTCCCCGTGTAAACTCGGCGGGATTTATGAGCATGGTTCCCCTCGGAGGAAGGAGGGAAGCCCTGGGAAAGAGAGAAACCCAGGGCTGGCGTTCCAACACTCCGAACTGGGCGCCCTTATCGCGCTTTAGTTCGGAGCGAGGATCCCCCTTGACCTCTGGAGTAATCCTAATCTGGTGGGCATTGGGTCGCTCCGGATTGCGCTCACCAACCGGCCTCTGGTCTCCTTGGCCTTGAGTGAGACAGAGGAACCCCTCCAACCAAGGCTACAGGCCTCCACAGGTTTGCTTCGGAACAAATCCGGTGGGTTTAGCTTAATCCGGAATGACTCCGAAGCAGGTGGCTGGAAGACCCACCCGCCTCCTTTTGAAGCACGTTTTTTTCAGACTCCCCACATCCACGCACACCTTCTTCCTTCTCTCAGTCAGCTGCTTGCCAGAGTAGAAACTTTTAGGCCACTTGGAATCAAACCCACCTCTCTTGACCCCCCCCCAATCAGGCCAAAAAAGGGGGCTGAAGAATTTCCATTTAAAAAAAAACACCCAACTTCCTTGAAGGAAGGAGATCCAAGCTAGTTACACCACCAGAAGTCCTGATCTCGTCGTCCTGGAGAGCCCTATCAGCAATCCACTCGAGTTCAGGTGCGTTTACTTAGGAGTAAGTCATGCCCTTATTTAAAGCACGTCTCGCTCCTAAGTAAGGATAAACGTGGCAGTTTCCGGGGGAGGCGACCAGTTTCAGCGACGCCCAGCTCATCTTTACACGGGAGTCGGAGCCTCTGGCTCCCGAAAAAGGACTTCCTTCCTTCCTTCCTTCCTTCCTTCCTTCCTTCCTTCCTTCCTTCCTTCCCAGCAACTGGTCCTTAACTTGTGCCAGCCGCGGGAAATGCTAAATAAACTCCCGTTCTATTTTCTTTTTTTAAAGTAACCCAAGGGGTGCTGCTGGTGATTTCGTCCTGAATTATAGGGTCGGTGTGTTGCCGCCGTTAAGTGCGCTCCAGAATGAGCACGCCTCCACACGTGTAAAACGCAGGAGTTTCAAGCCGGCCTAACTTGCCATAGGGTGGTCAACAGGCAGAGTTTAGCCGGCTGCCGGCAGGATTGAGCCTGGTGCCTCTTCGCCTTGAAAAGCTGGCCGTAAAAGTTGTAATTTTAGGTGCTTGGAAAGCCGAGGGGGCGCTTTAAAAAACCAAGAGGTTGCAAAGATTTTAAAAGTGTGGATTCGGGCCTTCTAGGATATTTATCTCTTGAGGCTTCCAAACAAAATCATTTCTAATTCCCGGACGGGGAGGATGACAATGATCATGCTCCCCAATTAGCAGCTTTTTAAATTATTATTATTAAAATGAAAAGCGTTCCGGGACAGAAGAAGAAAAAATGATGGAAAAAGCATTTACTGCTAAAGTATCAAAGCAGTCGGGGGCGGGGTGGGGGTGGGGTGGGGAAGCATTTATTCGGGAAGTTTCTTGCTCCTCTTCAATCTTGCACGTTTTCGGGGAACGAGGGTGAAGGGCGTTATCTCTGGCGAAGGTAATTTCAAAAGACGCTCCCTTCAACCGTGGTTTCTAGCTTTATTTCTGTTTTCTATTATATATGTGTTGCAACCGCCCGGAATGGTGTTTCGACGCTAATGGGATGAAGATACAAATGGAAGAAAATAAATAAATAAATAAATAAATAAATAAATAAATAAATAAATAAATAAATAAATAAATACAAACAAACAAACAAACAAACAAACAAACAAACAAACAAACAAAGTGACTTTTCATAGCACGCCCTTCTGGGGGAACAAACTCCTGATTCGGATTAAAGGGCAGAGAATCCGAACTCCTTATCCGGATTCTCCGCATCCACGCCACCTTTGAGACAAAACCGACGTGAATGTCCGGTGATGACTTCTGAACTCTTTCTTTCTTTCCCTTTCCCTCTGATTTCCAACCTTGCTAGGCTCTAGGTAGCAGTTTAATTATTACCTTTTCTTCCCCCTCCCCGCCCCGCCCCAACCCGCCCCAATATATATATATTTAAAAAAAATAGCGCGGAGACCCAGGAGCGCGCTCCCCCACCCTTGCCGTCCGGGCCTCCATTCCATCCAGCGAGGAGCAAATGATAGGGTTTGTATTAATTCCGGGGTGAAAGGCCAAGGGTTTCCCTTTTCAGCATAATTTAATTTCTTTCTCTATAAATACTAAATGTAAACTGTAGCCACTGAACCAAGCTTTCGCCCGTAGCCATAAAGGCCTCGTTTTCTGTCGGATTTCGGGACACAAACGTTCGAGGAACGTGTTTTTGAATACAGAAAGGTAATCAATCTAGCACAAGAATAAAAAGGAGGGGGTTGATCCTCCCCCCCATTCTGCTCATTCTTGCTCCCACTTCCCCCCCCCTCCCCACCACCCTCTCCCTCTCCCTCTCTCCCCTTCTCCCTGTTATAATGAATTAATTCGACTTTATTTATCCCATTTTCTGGAGCTGACAGAATGTTAATTTGAGTTGAAATTTCTCTCGCCTCTCACTCTCTGACCCCTGGCCCCCAGACTGGCGTGTTGTAATAACCTGAATCTTTCAACAGAAGCCCTGATAATTGTTACCTTATTAGCATGCAAATTGTTTAATTAATATTATTATGGAGAAGCATACAATCCGTCCGTCACTTGACCTCGGGAGCACGTCCACGTTGCAGCCGCCTCCGTGCATTTCAATGGGCCCATTTCAAAAATCGACTTTCCAGGCCTTTCGTTTTTTTTAAAAAAAATACATATATTTTCTCCTATGGCTTTATTATTATTATTTTTTAAAAAAAAAATCCCTCCTCTTATTTCATGTTTCCCGGTTCCTTGTTGAGGTTCAAATGAAATCATATAAAGATCTCTCTTAAAGTGCTTGAGAACAGTCTTTCATGGTGGTGGTGGGGAGCAGAAGGGGGGGACTTTGATCTCCCCCTTCCTTGATATCTCTTTATATTACACTCGATCTTAAAAAAAAAGCGCGCGCGCACACGCACACACACACGCGTGCGCGCGTGCACATGAGAGGCCTCGTTTTATGTTCGGTCCCCGCTTTTTTATGTCTCTCTCTCTTTCTTTTTTTTTTTAATGTATTTTTCTTTTTCCAACATCAAAATTTTTAATAATTGCTTCGTCGCCCATGGCTCGTGCCTTTAAAGCCGAGCCGTTTTCCGAGGGCTGTTCGTACCCAGCCAGGCTGGTTAGAAGCACAGAAAGAAAGAGAGAGAGAGAGAGAGAAAAGAAGGGGTGGAGGGTGGCAGCAAAGAAAAAAGAAACGAGCCCTTGACACGCGGTCCTGGGAGACTTCGCATTTAAATCCCTTTTTCTACAGCCGAGTGACATTGTCAGATGCTAGCTTTAATTAACTTGATAATAAGACGTACAAGACTCGCTGTTCGGGACGCTGGCGCTGCCTCGCCTTGTTTCCACCACCGCCCCCTCTTCGCCTCCCTCCCCCCTTTTTTCCTCTTTCTTTTTTTTTTTTTTTAATATCACAATCTATGTGTTTTATCTTCGGCGGAGCTTCTTATTCTGCCGCCTGTGTTGTGCTTCTTTTCACTTCTCCTTCCAACTCCGTCTTGTTTTTCTTCTTCTTCTTCTTCCTCCCCCATTCTGCTTTTCTCCTGAAAAGAATCAGGACCCAAAGACAGGCAGGCGGGGGGAAGGAGGGAGGACCCCAAATTAAACTTTCTGAAAGGACGCGTTCTGGCCTGGGCAGGTTGGGAGAGGCTCAGCTTTAGTTGTGGCACTCACTGCAGGTGAGGGAGGGTTGCGACGAGCCGCCATCATCATCATCATCATCATCATCATCATCATCATCATCATCATCATCATCATCATCATCATCATCATCATCATCACCGTGTGCCTTCTGTGAATTCTGGCTTTTAGCGACCCTTTCCAGGGTTTTCTAGGTGGAGAATACTCATAACTACGCCTTTCCTTCTGGGGTGCCCTGGGACTGTGTGCAGCTTGCCCAAGGCTACCCAGGCTGGCTGTTCTCACAGGCAGCACCATGGGGATTCGAACTCACAACCCGCCTCGATCAATGAGCTACTCAGCAGGCAACGCAAGGGGGAAGGGATGGGAGGGGGGGGATCCAGAAATTTGGGAGCAAAAGGAAGGACAGAAATTAAATCACAGGGTTTATTTTTTAATTATTATTATTATTATTACATCAGCTCCGTTTCTGAACTTTCTGGAGTCATCTTTTGGATCCTGATGGCCCCCGTTGGTTTGACGCTGTGGCCAAACTCTTCTGCTGCTTGTCCAAAGAGGGCAAGCCACCTGAAAAGAGACCAGGTTAAAAGGTGGCAGTTGTGGGGCGATAAGAACAATAATCTAAGAATGGCAGAACTGGACGGGATCCTATAGATTATCTAGTCCAGCCCTTGCTAAGGAGGCACCCTGGGGGAATTGAACTCTCAACCAGATGCCTATTAAACCACGGAGCTATCCAGCTGTCCTGATTAGCCTTTGGCTCCTGAGAGAAATCTCCACTGCAGGGTTTTGGGACCAGCTGTTTTGGCAAGGCCTAGTGAAGTGATGTGGCATGCAGGGGGCAACCGTCAAGAATACGTGTTTGTTTGTTTGTTTGTTTACAAAAATGGAACTCCTATAGAAGCTCTCTGGTTCTCATGGAATAGGATTTTCTGGGGAGGGCAGAGCGGGGAGGGCCTTCCAAAGTTTACGATCCACAGACTGGCTTCAAGAGAACAGCAAAATTTATCTCCCCCACTGGGGAGCTTAAAAGGGAGTTAAGACAACAGGATGTCTCTCCGTCTATCTCCTTTGGTATCCTGAAAGTCACATCCAACCAGATCCTATGTATGTTAATTTGGATTTAAGGTGCCAATCCTGAACCTACTTATCTGGAAGGAAGGGCTACTGACCCATTGGGGTTTCACTCTGAGTAGACTGATAAAGGCTTGACATTGATCTGGGCCATTATTACTCTGTGCCATTCATTTCCTTTAATTAGCTCATTCACAAGTAAATACATGGGAGGGGGCAACCTTTCTTCCCCTCCCCCCCAACTCCCCTAATGTTGTTTAAGCATTCAGGGCAGCTGCCGAGGCAAAATTAAAGTTGTAAATGCTGAATAGAAGGCAGTTCTTAAGTCAAGAAAGAACAAAAGGATCATTTTGTTGCCATTGCTCAGAACTTCCATGAAGATCGCAGAGTTGCCCAGAGATCCACCTACCTCGCAAGACTGTTGTGAACAAGACAGAGGGGGAAATGCTGGCCTTTCTCCTGATCTCCTTGGACAAAAATCTAAACCAAAACTGGACTACGTCCCGTTTTAATCCCAGCTAGAGCAGACACATTGATACAGATGGGGCTTACGGTGGTGTCAACCAACAGGCCTTAGTCATTTCCATGGGCTTACTCTATTTACAGTCTAGACCATCATAAACCACTTTGTTCCATTGGCAAACACAGTGGGTTAAGGAATAATCCCCCCAAAAATCACCTGGAAGGATTTCTGCCCCAAGGAGCTTACAGTCTAAAATGTTAGGTCCTTAAACTTTCTCGTGGAAAAGAGCGAGGCTGGGCGGCTATCAGCAAGGTTTGTTTTTTCAACCCCGCCTCGTGAGGGTGTCACCCAGGGGGTGGGAGGTGGGGGAGAAACTCTCTCCCATCGGCCTATTATGGGTAACACAATAAAGAAGATGTTTTGCTGAATTACCCCTGGTCAGCTCCATATATCTCTGCTATTCCCTTCTCAAGCCAGTCCCCCCTTTGACAGCTTCATCTGGTTTAGAGATCAACGATGGGACCATCCCAGGATTCAAGGGAACCAAAGGTCAAAGTCTACAGTGGACAGAAATGTTACCCTCTTCAGCCTTTGAGCTATTTCTCTCTCTCTCTCTCTCTCTCTCTCTCTCTCTCTCTCTCTCTCTCTCTCTCTCTCTCTCTCTCTCTCTCTCTCTCTCTCTCTCTCTCACGCGCGCGCACACACACACACACACACAGAGAGAGAGTCCACATGCACAAACATGCCTCCCTCTCCCCATCCCTCTTTCTCAGCCAAAACAAGAAAAAGACCCAGGCAGTCCCAAAAGCTGAGCATTCGGAAGATGATGGCCGAAGAGGACACAGAGGTAAAATAAAATGGGGGGGGGGTGAAAAGGGCGCAAGAAAAAGGGCAAGGCGTGCAAGTAGAATCATTGTGGGTTACTTGGATTTCTCTTCCAGCTTCCACCCCCAAAGTGGGGCTCATGGTGGCTCCCTACAGGGACGCCTTAGTTAAACTGGGAAGCACTGGTTCACACATACCAAGCACCTTTTGATTCCATGCAGCTTCTTGGGCGGCAGGTAAACACGTGGATGGCCCTCGGATGGGAAACCCCCAATTGCTTTGGAGGGGTGTATGGCCCAGCGGGACCTCTTTGCTCATAGGTCAGGCGGGGCCCCATCCCGGTTCTTCAGGTGCCCATCAAATGAGGAGCATCCAGACTCCCCCTGGGCCCAAGATTAATTTCTCTTTCTCTCTCTCTAATTATTCCGTAAGCCCCCTGCGCATTGTAGAACAACAAAAGTAATAAATATGAAAGAGTCCCCCTGCACCTTCAGGCATGGTGGGGGTGGGAGGTATAGTTCTCCCTTTTTATGACCAGGAATGACACATTCCACAGACAGATAGATAGATAGATAGATAGATAGATAGATAGATAGATAGATAGATAGATAGATAGATAGATAGATAGATAGATAGATAGATAGATAGATAGATAGATAGATAGATAGATAGATAGGAAGGAAGGAAGGAAGGAAGGAAGGAAGGAAGGAAGGAAGGAAGGAAGGAAGGAAGGAAGGAAGGAAGGAAGGAAGGAAGGAAGGATTATAAGACAGGCAGGCAGATAGATAAATATTCGCTCCTCTCGTTTGTTCTGCCAGCTGTCGCCATTATGCCCAACGAAAGCAGGCCCAAAGTAAGATTCTCAACAGCAGGCCTGGATGTCATATATGGGATCTGGTGTATCCTCGGGTTCCCATCTCTGGAACAGAAACTCTCGGAAACATCCAGTCTGTCTCACCAGCTGTGGACCGGCCAAGGGAAGAGGGGCAGCGGCCGTTGGGTCTTGCCTTAGAGCTGTCCCAGAGGCATCTGGCTAACCTCTGCCGGGGATCAGAATAGTGGGGAACAGCTCTTAAGTTGTTACGGTAATGTCCACCCCCATTTTGCTTGATTTGCATGGAGAGGGGTGGGCAGACTTAGCAGGGCCATGAAAGCCCTCTTCTCCTGCCCAGAGGAGTTATTTGTTCATTGGTTTACTTGCCTATTGAAATACTCCTAGTCAAACCGACACCTCAGGGCAGGGTACAGTCTATAAAATCATCGCCATAGGTTGGAAACAATTTGGCAGCACAGAACAAAACCAGGATGACCCCCCCAAAGTTCCTGTATCTGGAACGGCAAGACTGACCTCTGGAACGTCCTATCAGGACCTGATGCCGATGGCTGTTCTTGGCAGCTAGGGATGAAAGTAACTCTCTGTCCATGGAAGGTCCATATTTACCTGGCAGACTCAGAGGACAGCCTGGTCTTTCATGAATGCGTCATTAAATTTGACTTAGCATCTTGTGGCAGGAGGTTCCACAAGACGGCTGTTTGTCCTAAACTTGCTCAAATCAATATGAGAGAATGTATTAGGACGTGTGTGTTTTTTCCTTGACCTCCTTCCCTCCATTGGGAAAAGAAAATTAAAAGGGCCTTAAAATTGGGCTTTTAAAAATGTTGTAGAATCCGGCAGAAGGAGCATCTCTGGAAAGGGTTTGGAAGTACCTTTTATCCACTGGTTGTTATTTTGAAGGGGTGCCTTTCCTTGGATCATGAGAAAGTAAAAAAATCAGCTTTGAAGCTGGATCAGGTCAACACTCTGTCTGCTCCGAAACGTCTGTCTACACCGTAGCGAATTGGTCGCCTATGAAGAGCTTGCTGGTGGACAGGAGTGAAAGCTCTCCCTTCACTCTTATATTCTCCAATAACTGGTATTCAGTACTGCCACTGATCTTAGACGCCAAAAAACCCACCCTGAGTAGCTGTGAGTAGCAGGACTTTCTTTCCATGAATCTAGTCCTTTTGATGGTCATCGCCTCATCTTGTAGCAGAGAATTCCACATGCCCTTTTTTCTAATCAAGCTGGATCTCCCATCATTTTGCTTCAGAGCACGTGGCCTTGTGATGTTCTAGTGTCATGAGAGGAGATTCGAGTGGGGGGAAAACCTTTTTTCTCCATGTCCTAGTTATTCTCTGCTGCTCAGTTTTCCCATCTCTCTCATATTGATGGACAGCAAGTTGAGAACAGACTGAAGGTGATCTTTCTCATACGGCTTGTGGAACTCACTGCCTCAAGATGTTAAGGCATCTCTTGTGACCATACACAGTTTTATACACTGCTGTCATGTACATTTCTCTTTTGTTGAGAGAACAACATCAAACAATGGGAATACCTGGTGGAGTCGTTCTGAAACAACCTTTAACAGCAGTTCCCCACCGTGCAAAGTACGGCGGAAGAGAGAAATCTTGAACATAACATCTTGTGTGGAATGTTCATGTACTGAATGTGTGATACAATTAAATAGCAAAAAAATAAACTGTGCTATTTGTTGGATGAACACTGAGGGTCTTACTCCCAAGCTAGTGAATAAAAAATTGCACCCTCAGTTGATGACGCACAAGTTTTTGTCCATTATTTTCAGGGGCCCCTTCCAACTCTATAATTCCATGACTCTACACAATATGTTGCCCGCAGCTTTCTGGAGCTTTCTGGAACAGAGCAGGGAAGATGGCCAACAGCCAGCCAGCCAGAAGTGGGCCATAGATGGGCAGGGCAGAAAGCATCCTTTGTAATATTTACGTAGGGCTTCTTCTTCATATTTTGTAACCATTGGGGCACAATCCTGATCGGTCCCGGAAGGGAACAAAAATGCTCCATAGGCCTTCCAATATTGCCTCCCCCCCCCCCCAGGTTACCCTGTTCATCAGTCGATCTAAACTAGCTAAAGGTGCCCTAAGTGAACAAGCAGAATTCTTCTAAAATTTGGGGGAATTGCATGTCTTCCTTGTGATTAGATGAGAGGTACTTGGATCTTGACGTCAGAACATTTTGCTAGGGGGATTGGCCATACTCTGCGGATGGTGCTAGCCTGCTTGATTGTGGTGGGCCAAGAGGAATCATACCACTACTTTGGACCACTTTGAGATGTGTTCATATGAAGACTAATAAGTGAATAATTAAATTGTATATTAAATTGTATAAGAAAAGAGAATGTGCATGACAGCCTGTCTTTCAGGCCAATATTTCCAAGAAACTGAAACCCTAGATACTTAAAATTTGTAATATTTTGCACATTAAGAAGATTATAAGGTATGTACTCCGAGGGATGTATCTGAGTTTTTTTCAGAAAAAAATACCCTCACTCTATAAGTAACATTAAGTACTTAGGAGAGAAGGAGGACTGTTTGTGTGTTTGAAGCTTGCAGAACAATCTTCAGTCACTAGGTGGCAGACTTCCTTAACCAATACATAGGTTTGTAGTCAGAACTATTTGAAGCCGGGCAGAGAGGTGACCCAATGAATAGAATTACAATGTTTCTCACTTCCTCCTGATGTGAGGTAGTTCTGAATCATGGAGGAACAGTGGACACACCCCTCCCTAAAGAGGCTGGAGAGCAACACAGTGGCATCACTGACAGGGCGAGCACAATGTGTCCAACTCTGACAGCTGTATCATGTCGCTTCAGGACCAGGGAGAAAATCCCAGAAAGAAAGATTCATGCTTCCATGTTTAGAAATCTTTGGTGCTATTGACGAAGGACACATGTAACCCAGGAAGTCTCACCCAGGAGAAGGCAAAGGGTGTACTGAGGGGTCTTGACACCTCTTTTTCACTCAAACAGGTAGAACCATGTGCCCAAGTGGGTAGGAGATGATGGTTTGCATTTCTAACCTGTGTTACATTTACTAACAAACACACGAAGGGAAAAAGATCCGTCCCTGGCAACTGGTCTTGAAGCCACCGTATAAAATAATTCAAAAAATCAACAGGGCAGAGCTCATCAGCTCCCCCTTTCCAAGACCTCTTTAGTGAAGTAAACATTCTTGCCCACATTAACGATGATGAAGCAGAGGAAAGGAGGTCTCGTTTCAGTTTTAACGAATGCCTAATAACAAGACGCAGTCTTCTGTATGAAGTCGCTGTCTCTGGAGACCGCCACACAATGGTGGCTGCTCTCGTCTCCTTTCTTTAACACATATACACACACACACCCTTTCAAAAACTGTATTTATTAAAACAGGGAGAGCAAAGGGGAAACCCCCATCTCCCCATCACGGAAGTGCGAGGTGATCCATGCCTGTCTCCGGGTGTGCGAGGATTTAGCTTAAGCGTGCAAAGGAAGCACTGGATGTATGAGGCCTGGCTCTCTGTGGTCTGCTGATGTGTTTGAAATTAAATTAAGAGAAGTTGTGTTCCCCCCCCCTCTCCTCCTTGTCTTCTAACACTGGAATATAGGATCATAGAAAGAAAGCCATCCGCTGCTTATTCTGGATGGGTCAAATGAAGTCATCGTTCGTGAGAACAATTAATGGTGCAATGTGCTGCCTGTTAGCATTAGCCTGGCATGGTGTAATGGGGAAAGCATTGGATAGGGCTCAGGAGACCCGAGTTCAAATCTTCACTGTGCTATGAAGCTCACCAGGTGACCTTAAGACAGCCACACTGTCTCAATTTAATCTCTCTCACAGGGTTATGGGGAGGAAGAGACCCATACATGTGAACTTGTGTTTGCTCGAGTAAAGGTGGGAGAGAAATGTAGTCCAGAAAGGAATTTCCAAAAAAAAAAAATGATGATGTTATTTATCTGGCTTAAAACCAGGGATGGCTGACTCAGTGGCCGAGTGTGACTCCCATCTGCCCCGGTCAGTCTTGCCAATGGTCAGGGATAATGGGTACTGCAGTCCAATTATATCTGGACAAGACACTGTGATAAGATGGCTGGGGGAGGGGAGAGGGAGCAGAAAAAGTTGGAGGCAGCAGGAAAAGAGGAAAACCAAACACGAGATGGATTGACTCAAAAAAAAATGAAGAGACAACCCAGAGTTGGCAAAAGCCAAGCCGAACTGTGAATCGCAGGACCTTTCGGAGGTCATGAAATCCACCCTAAATCGGAGGTAATTTCATGGCACATAATAAGAACATTAGGAGTCCTTCGCCTGTGATGGAAAGGAAAAAAAAACCAGATAAATTCATAAATCAGTAACTACTACGTGTGATGGCCATGCAAAATCTCAAGGCTTCATGCAATATATTTGGAAGGCAACAGCAGAAGGAGAGAGGAAAAGGGACAAGCAGCCAATACTGCAAACGTTTGTGGCCTTCTTGTCCCATTGTGGGCTTACTTGTATGGATCCCCCACTCCTGCTAAGACCTAGCAGTTGGCGCAACGGAATGACTCTCGTTGGGATGAAGCAGTGGTATCAGGTCACCTTTCCATAAGCACTGAAGGAAGCCAGTGGTTAACCAAAGAAGCAGAAAGGTAGGGTCAGAATCCTGTCCTTCTTCCCAGGCTGGACAGACTAAAACAGGGCTGCTGAACTAGTCTCGAACAGAAGGAGGTTCTTACAAACAATCACACTTGGGGGAAAATCTACCCCATCTGACTGTAAATTCCTTTCTGCTGGGTGGTCAGCCCCTTCACTGTTTACACTAGGATGTGCAGGATAATTCCACTTGAAAATGATGGATGACAAAAAGAGAGAATGGATTTGTTCTACCCCTGGGATTTGTGGTGATGTAGCCTGGGTTCAAGGACACATGTAGCACAACAGGAGTTTATGTCCAGTAAACATACGAACACACCGGATCAAGATCTTGCTAACGGCCAGTAAGGTAAAGGTAAAGGTTGCCCTTGACATTGAGTCCAGTCACATCCAACTCTAGGGCGTGGTGCTCATCCCCGTCTCCAAGCCACAGAGCCAGCGTTTGTTCGATGACAGTTTCCATGGCCAGCGCAACTAAACACAGAATGCCGTGACCTTCCCACCGAGGTGGTACCTATTTATCTACTCGCATTTCCATGCTTTCGAATTGCTAGGTTGGCAGGATAACGGCCAGTAGCTAAGACCAAAAAAACACACAAACAAAGAAAAAACATGAAAAAGGTTGGTTCCGTAGTATGGCTAGATTTTTGGATGATTTGATTTGATTTCTGCTGTGAAGTTATTTAAAACACAGAGGCTTATACGCTCATACAACAGGGCTGCCTTGTCTGCCAGGTCAGAACCCACATTTTTTCTTCTTCTTCTCTGCTGCCTGAAAATATTAAATAAAAAACCCAGAAATATGTATTTGCAAGATGTATTAGCAGAACTGGCCATTAGAGGGAGCCAGGGACTATGCTATAAATAGACTTTGCTATAATGGTTTTTGTGGTTTTTCGGGCATCTTGGCCATGTTCTGAAGGTGGTTCTCTTGAGGCTACTTCTGAAAGGGAAAAAAAAAGCTGGGGAAGAGGCTAAGCAACAGGGTTCTTTATGGAAGGTCTGTGGGCTCAGTTCAGTTCTGGCACTCAGAACAAAATCCTGGACTCAGAATACGGAAACGCTAACCTCCAGGTTCGAGAGAAGCAGTCGTGTTAGTCTGCTGCCCGAGTTTCTTGTGACCCCCTGTTCATGAGTGCTAGGAACATAACTGAGAAGTCACATGACTTCCTGCCTGCGGGGGGGGGGGGGTCTTTTGCCCATATTTCCAGCCAGCAGACATCTGGATTCTAGTAAAATTCTACCTACCAACCCAAAGCCACCCCAAAATTTATTCATTCTGGCTCGGATGAGTTTGATTCAGGAATCACTGGTCAAAACTAATCCTGAGAGGCCTAAGACATTTTACTGCCTGAGGCCAAAGAGGGACGGCCACTCCTTGGCCCCTTTCTTGTGAAGGTGCACAGAACCCAAAGCCAGAATCCGAAAGAGAACCCACCCACCCTTTAAAAAAAAACTTTCCCCCCTTCATGGCAGCAAAAAATATGATGCAAACAAGTTAAGCCGTCTCTAATTCCCACTTTTTCAAGACAGCCACGATCAGCTGCCTCACTTTCCCTAATGGTAGGAGCACTCCTAATCATGCCTACAAGAACCTCCCAATGCAGAGGCAGTCTACCTGCTAGAGACAAATGGCAAAGGGAGGGTTTCTTCCTATGAAATCTGGAATGATGGATCAGACTGGTCTCCGTGCGCTCCAGCACACACTCTAGGTCCTTTGAGGAGCGCTGGGTCTTATCTGAAGACACCACAGGAGTGGAACGGATGAAGGCCCACAAGGGGAGCCATCCAGATCGTGGGGAAGCGTTCGGGCCGGTCCAAAGTGATACCAAAGGCACTCGTTTTTATTGGTTTCGTTTTCCCAAAGAGCTTTGAAGGCCAGATCTTGAAGTTCCCCCCATCATTTCTTTTTCCCCTGGCCCTGGGAGCCTTTAGGGGAAAAGGAGGGGCAAGGTCTAAGGGGAAACCTGGAATGAGATCATGGAGCCCCACGAGAACAG